>NW_025333868.1:0-1012 GCF_019186645.2 Phyllostomus hastatus | reverse complement strand
GCCTTGACAGAGTGGAGACTCCCTCAGCCCTGAGAAAGAGAACCACGTGGCTTTGGCAGAGTGGGGACGCCCGCAGCTTTAGAAAGGGGTACCACCAACTGGTTTTAGCAGATATCCTGACGACTCAGCTGAGGGTGCCGGGAACCCAGGGAGGTCTCCCAGTCGAGATGGAGTACTAACTGGGGATAACCAGAGGACTGCCTGAGCCATGGACTTCTATTTCCTTTCCTGAGATACAGTACTCCTCTTGTAAACCTCTATTTGTATACATTGTATAAGATAATTTTGCACGAGGTTAAGGGAAATTGATTCTTTGTCATGTTTATTAGATAAGAACCATTAAAGAACAATTTTACACAATGGGGAAGATTCCAAAGCCTGTAGAAGTGTTGGTTTCAAACATAGATAGGCCCTGGCGAGTGTAGTTCAGTAGACTGAGTGCTGGCCTGAAAACCAAAGGTTTTCCAGTTTGATTCTGAGTCAGGGCACAGGTGTGGGTTCCATCAATAGAAACATTGATTTTTCTATTCCTCTCTTTCTCCCTCCTTGCCCCTATAATAATAAATAAACAAAATTGTTTTTTTAATTATATTAAAGAAAATTTTGATAGGATGCAATGTTTGTCATGGTTCAAGTAGAACTCTATTGACACTTTTTCTATTTAATCCAATTTCATAGCGTTTTCTCTTTTGAAATAAAAAAAAATGTGTGAGCCCTGGCTGGTTTAGCTCAGTGGATTGAGCGTGGGCTGGGAACCAAAGTGTCCCAGGTTTGATTCCCAGCCATGGGACATTTCTGGGTTGCAGGCCAGAACCCCCAGCAACCGCACATTGATGTCTCTCTCTCTCCCTCTCTATCTCCCTCTCCCTCTCCCTCTCCCTCTCTCTCTCTCTCCCCCCTCCCTCCCTTCCCTCTCTCTAAAAAAAAGAGAAAAATAAAAAGAAAATGAAACAAAAACATTTAAAAAATGTGTGTACAACAAAAACAAATTAAGTGCTCTGTAAGTGTAAAT